>NC_089580.1:17744260-17790399 GCF_019320115.1 Miscanthus floridulus
GTGCGGTAGAACAATTAGGAACACTTTCTAGGCACAAGGGGTTAATTGGGCTAACTATAGGATTTAATTATTGCGAAGAAATTTAGAATTAGCCCAATTCACCCCCCTCTTAGGCATCTTGATCCTTTCAATTGGTATCAGAGCCTCGTGCTCATGTATTTAGGCTTAACCGCCTAGAGCAAGATGTCTCACGGGGATGGACCTCCTTCTATCTTTGAGAGGGATGACTTTTCGTATTGGAAAATTCGCATGGAGGCATATCTAGAGGCTCTAGATGTTGGTATACTTAGAGCCGCCTCACAAGGCTTCCCAAAACCTCGGGATGCTACTAACCTACAAGGCGATGAGGTTAATTATGAGAAGTGGAATGCAAAGGCTCGAAACACCATATTTAGAGGCCTTTGCAAAGATGTGTTTAATCGAGTGAGGAACCACAAAGACGCCTATGCACTATGGTCGGACGTTTGTGCGCTCCATGAGGGAACCAAGAGTGAGCGTGAGGAATGCTATCATCTTATCATGAAAAAGCTCAACTCCTTTGAAATGCTTCCTAAGGAAAGTGCTAATGAAATGTATTCACGTTTGAATGTTCTTGTAGAGGAAGTCAATGGGCTTGGACTCACTCAAATGCAACCATCCGATGTTGTAAGAAAGATCTTGAGTGTCCTCCATATTGACAAATATGGGCATATTGTGACCGTGCTACATCAAGGTGATCTTTCCACTGCTACACCAACACAAATCTTGGGGAAGATCAATGCTCATGAAATGTACATGCACATCACGCCACAAGATGGCTCATCCTCTACCAAGAAGAAAGATAAGGACTTAGCATTCAAAGCTAGCCAAGAGAAGAGTAAGGCAAGACTTGAGTATGAGAGCTCAAGTGAAGATGAAGTTGATGATGAAAGCCTTGCTCTCATGGTGAAGAAGACCGCCAAGATGCTAAAGAAGCTCAACAAGAGTGGCATCAAGTTTGATGACAAGAAGAAGAAGTTCTTAACAAGCTCTAGAAGGAAGCCAATCTCTGAGATGGATTGCTACAATTGTGGAGAACTTGGTCATCTAGCTCACCAATGCACAAAGCCCAAGAATGACAAGTTCAAGAATAAGAACAAGGGCAAGAAAGATGACTCAAGCAATGAATATGAAGATGAGAAGAAAAAGAACAAGCCATACAAGAAGAGAGATGGCAAGAAGAAGGACTTCCACAAGAAGAAGAAGAGTGGAAAGGCTTACATCGTCGGTGATTGGCTCATGGACATTGATTCATCTAGTGGATCATCCGATGATGAAAGTGACAACGAGAAGGTGGCCGCCATTGCTATTGACTCATCATCTTCACCGCCACCACCGCCATCATCCTCTACACACCTATGCCTTATAGCCAAAGGTGAACGAAAGGTATCACATGATGATGATAGTAGTGGTGATGATCATGCTCATAATGATGATAGTGATAGTGATAGCGATGATGAATATGAGTCACCTACTTATGATGATCTTGCTAAACTACTAAAGAAATACACTAAGATCTTCATAAAGACTAGAGCTAAAATGAAAAGCTTGAAATTAAGAATGATTCTCTTTTAGCTAAATGTGAGATGGCCGAAAAGGTTAGTGTTGAGCTTAGAGAAGCAAATGATGCTATGTCAAACAAACTCAAGGAGCTCAAATCTTCTAAGAAAGAGCTCAAAGATAAACATGATAAACTTGTGTGGGTGCACAAAGAGCTTATCACTAGCCATAACAAGCTAAAGGATGAATATACCACTCTTAAGGTTAATCATGATACCCTTGTTATTGCTCAAGAATTTTTACCCAATGAGCCACATGATGCCACTAATGATGTTGTTAAGATTGATATAGCTACATCATGTGATAACCTAATTAATGAGAGCATTGAGCAAGGATCTAGTGGCAAAGGCAAGCAAGTGGTTGAGTGTAATGACTATGATGAGTATGTCAAGCTCAAGCATGACAATAAAAAGCTAAAGAAAGAGTTTGAAGAGTTCAAAACCCACAACACCATTGTGCTAGAAACTCTTGATCATGATGGCAACTTGATTCTTGAGAATGAGAAGCTAAAAGAAGAAAACAAGAAACTCAAGGAAGAAAGAAACAAGGTTGCACTCAAGGAAGATAAAAGTAGTGATGCACTCAAGGAAGAGAACAAGAAGCTCAAGTTGGAAAAAGAGCATCTCAAGATTGGATTGAGCAAGTTCACTAGAGGCAAATATCTTCAAAGTGAGCTCCTAATGAACACCGTCATGAAGATGGATAGAAGTGGCATTGGGTACATGGCAAACAAAGAGAAGAAGGCTCAAGCTTAACAACAACAATCAAAGCCAAAGCCAAAGAGATGCTTTGAGTGTGGACAAGAAGGCCACTTTGCTCATGAGTGCCAAACTCCACCACCACAACCCTTGCCCAAGCATGCTAGACCCTTTGCCTTCAATGCTCACTACATGCTTAGAAAGGATTCTAGTGGAAAGATGAAAGTGATGTTCTTAGGTCCTCCCAACAAGAATAGGCCTAAGAAAATTTGTGTGGCAAAGTCACTTGTTGAGAAGGTGAAGGGCCCTCAACAAGTTTGGGTTCCTAAAGCTTGATCTCTTATGTGTAGGTGAACTACAAGACCGGTGGAAGTCATTGAGTTATTAATAGTGGTTGCACACAATATATGACCGGTGATCCTCATATGTTCACCTCACTAGATGAAGAAGTAGATGGGCAAGAAAGAATCACATTTGGAGATAACTCAAAGGGCAAGGTCAAAGGATTGGGCAAAGTTGCAATATCAAATGATCATTTCATCTCCAATGTGTTATATATTGCTTCATTGAGTTTCAACTTGCTATCCGTTGGACAATTGTGTGATCTTAGCTTCCAATACTTGTTTACCGAGGAGGAGGTTGTTGTATCCAAGAAGGATGATGAACAAGTGATATTTAAAGGATTTAGATACAACAATCTATATCTAGTGGACTTCACCTCCGAAGATGCAAACTTGAAGACTTGCCTATTCACCAAAACAACACTTGGGTGGCTATGGCATAGAAGACTTGCTCATGTTGGGATGAGCTCACTCAAGAAGCTTATGAAGAATGATTTGGTGAGAGGGTTGAAGGATGTGAAGTTTGAGAAGGACAAGCTTTGTAGTGCATGTCAAGCCGGCAAACAAGTTGCAAATACCCATCCAACAAAAGCTTTCATGTCAACCGCAAGAGTGCTAGAACTCCTCCACATGGATTTCTTTGGACCAACAACATATAAGAGTTTGGGAGGAAATCTTTATTGTCTTGTGATTGTTGATGATTATTCAAGGTATACATGGGTATTCTTCCTTCATGACAAATCCGAAGTTGCATCTTGCTTCAAGAAGTTTGCCAAGAGAGCACAAAATGAATTTGAAGTGAAGCTCAAGAAGATAAGAAGTGACAATGGGAAAGAGTTTGACAACACAAACATAGAAGCTTATTGCGATGAAGTTGGAACTAAACATGAAGTCTCCGCAACATATACTCCTCAACAAAATGGTGTAGTTGAGAGGAAGAACCAGACATTGATCACTCTTGCAAGAACAATGCTTGATGAGTACAACACCCCTAAAGCTCTATGGGCAGAAGCAATCAACACCGCATGCTCTTCATCAAATCGCCTATTCCTTCAAAAGTTCCTTGGCAATACACCTTATGAGTTGCTCAATGGGAAGAAGCCGGACGTCTCCTTCTTTAGGGTGTTTGGTTGCAAATGCTACATCTATAAGAAGCGGCAACACCTAGGGAAGTTCCAAAGACGCTGTGATATTGGTTTTCTTGTTGGTTACTCATCAAAGTCCAAAGCATATAGAGTATTTAATCATGCCACCGGCTTGGTTGAAGAAACATATGATGTGGAATTTGATGAATCTAATGGCTCCCAAGGAGCACATGAGAATCTTGATGATGTAGGTGATGAACCATTGAGGGAGGCTATGAAGAACATTTCGGTTGGAGACATCAAGCCTAAAGATGATGAAGATGATGTATAAGTGATTGATCCACCTTCTTCATCAAGTGTGCCACAAGATGATGAAAAAGATGGGAGAGTAGAAAATGAAGATACTCATGTCTCCCATGAATAAATGGTGGTACAAGCACAAGATGTTGATGCTCTACAACCCCCCCTCAAGTGGTTAATAGAAGAAATACACCCCTACTTTAAGATTATCCACAAGATCTCATCATAGGGAGTCCATCAAAGGGTGTAATGACTCGATCTAAAAAACTTACTTCATTTATTGCCCATCACTCTTTTGTCTCTTGCTTTGAGCCTACTAAGGTAGAAGAAGCTCTTCAACATCTGGATTGGATAAATGCCATGTATGAAGAGTTGAACAACTTCACTCACAATGAAGTTTAGACTCTTGAAGAGCAGACAAAAGGTGCAAGAGTCATTGGAACAAAGTGGGTGTTCTGAAACAAGCAAGATGATCAAGGTGTTGTTGTGAGGAACAAGGCAAGACTAGTTGCAAAGGGGTTCTCTCAAGTTGAAGGTTTGGATTTTGGAGAGACCTTTGCACCGGTTGCAAGATTAGAAGCCATTTGTATCCTCCTTGCATATGCATCACATCATGAAATAAAACTTTATCAAATGGATATGAAAAGTGCATTTTTAAATGGCTTTATAAATGAACTAGTCTATGTTGATCAACCTCCCGGGTTTGAAGACCCTAGATATCCTAATCATGTCTATAGGTTGTCCAAGGCACTATATGGGCTTAAGCAAGCCCAAGAGCTTGGTATAAGCGCCTTCGGGATTTCCTCTTTGAGAAGGGCTTCATCATTGAGAAGGTCGACACTATACTATTCACCAAAAAGCTTGATGGGCATATCTTCATTGGTCAAGTGTATGTTGATGATATTATCTTTGGATCATCAAATGAAGATTCATGCAAAGAATTTGGTGAATTAATGTCGAAGGAGTTCGAGATGTCAATGATTGGAGAGCTTACATTCTTTCTTGGTTTTCAAGTCAAGCAAATGAGAGAAGGGATTTTCATCTCTCAAGAGAAATACACTAATGATCTTCTCAAGAGATTCAAGATGGATGAATGTAAGACAATCAAGACTCCAATGCCAACCAATGGACATCTCAACCTAGATGAGGGAGGTAACCCGATTGATCAAACTCTCTACCACTCTATGATTGGTAGCTTGTTATATTTGACCGCATCTAGGCCCGACATCATATTTAGTGTGTGTATGTGTGCTAGGTTTCAAGCTAATCCTAAGGAAACTCATTTAATTGCTATAAAAAGAATCCTTAGGTATCTTAAGCACACACCAAGCATTGGCCTTTGGTATCCCAAATGAGCTAGATTTGAGTTAATTGGCTATTCTGATTCGGATTATGCCGGATGCAAAGTTGATAGAAAAAGCACATCCGGAGGATGCCATTTGCTTGGTAGATCACTTGTGTCTTGGTCCTCCAAGAAACAAAATAGTGTGGCTTTGTCCACCGCCGAAGCGAAATACATTACCGCGGGTGCTTGTTGTGCACAAATACTTTACATGAAACAAACTTTGCTAGACTATGGTGTAGTTCTAGATAAAGTACCTCTTTTGTGCGACAATGAAAGTGCGGTAAAACTTGCAAACAATCTGGTTCAACACTCTCGCACCAAGCACATAGATATCCGTCATCACTTTCTTAGAGATCATGTTGCTAAAAATGATATATCACTAGAAGGTGTAAGGACCGAGGATCAATTGGTGGATATCTTCACTAAACCGCTAGATGCGGCAATATTTTGTAGATTGCGGAATGAACTCAATGTGCTTGATTTTAGCAACTTCACTAAAAATTGAGCTTGTGTTGTCCCTTGCATTGTATTGTAATATACAACATGTTTAATGCTTTATAATGCATATAGGGCATGTCTAACATGGTTAAGATAACCACCGAAAAGCGTGTGAAGAAGCTTAACCTTGGATCAAACTTGACAAGCAACTATATTTACTTTCAAGTATTGCATTGCATATGCATGAATGTTGTTTTATCGTTTATCTTAAATCGCCCTCTTATTGCCTATTTTCTTAAAAAGAATTATAGCCTAAGGCAAAATATTTTGAAAAACTTGAGGGTTTGAGAGAGGTCACTCACATCAGTCCCAATTGGTGTTTATTTGGATCTTATTAGAGTTGGGACTTGATTGGGAACAGGCAGCTCAAAGGACTTTGAAGATTTGCTGAAGAAGGAGTGACCGAACGCTGCACCGAACTCTAAAGTCCAGCATCCGATCAGTTCACAGGAGGTGAACCTGCTGCCAAAGGAGTGACCGGATGCTGAAACAGTGTTTTTTCACTGTCCGGTCAGAAGGGGCTTCAACGTCCGGTCGTTCATGAAGACTTCAAGGCTAGGTGACCAGACCCTGGCTACGTCCGGTCAGTGTTCACCAAACACATCCGGTCGTGATTCTAGAGGGTTTGGACCTCTCTGGAATCGACCGGACACTAGGTGGTAGCGTCCGGTTACTACCACTAGAGCGTCCGATCAATAGTTTTCGTGCGGCATCTGGTCTCTTTTTCTTTTCCTTTTCGGATCCACCGGGGGACCTTCATTTAATCCTCGTGCATGCCCGTGAACCCTAATCCGCCTTCGCCGCCGCTATTTCCATGCCGCCGTAGCCAAGCCCCAGTCGCCGGATTCACGCACCACCACAGCCGAGCCCCTATCGCCGGATTCACGCACCATCACTACTCGCCCGCACGCCACTGCCTTGCTTCGCTCCCGAGTGCCACCGCTCCCTTGTCTCTTGCATCGACGCTCACCTGCGCGCCTAGCACCACTCGCCGTCGACAGTAGTGCCTCCCCATGTTGCCCTGTCTCCTGGCCATTGCCGCCAGGCTCCCACCGATAGTAGAGCCACCACTGAGCCAGTTGGGCTCCCACACCGCCAAGATCCACTGCAGTGTTTTCACCCCACGATCAGCGCTGGTAAGGCCCTACCTGTGCCCAAGCATCCTCATTGCAACTTGCCCATGATCTAGCCATTCATTGCAGCACTAATTTCATAGAGCCGTTGATTCACCGCCAACCCTAACCCTAGATTCGGTGGTTTCCGCGGATTGCTTCTCTTTTCTCATATCTAAATTGCTTGCTTCCTAGGGTTTCACATCTATTAGATATATATCGTATTTATATGTATATCCTTCTAATCCATTGTGCAGTGAGTCGGTGCCATTGAGATCGTGTGGCAGTTGACAGTTTAACTCAGAGCTAAGCTCATGAGTAAGGATCGAGGCCAAGCCTTGAAAGTGTTAGCGGCAGTTGATCTTCGATAGAGGCAGTTGTTTCCTGTCAGCGGCAGTTGATTCTCTTCAGATTCATCAGATGGCTCGCACGAAGAATGTCGGTGGTGGTCCAAGAGATGAGGATCCAAGGCGTCCACCTCGCTTGCCTACAAATCCTAAAGGCAAGGTGACAAAGAAGGTTGCATCAAAGAAGCGCAAGTACCCTAATGCAGAGACAGCTAGAGCAGCTGCAGTCGCTGAGGCCACAGAGCATGCCGAGAGAGGAGGTGCATGCAGTGGAGTTATTATTGTAGATCATTTGTCACTAGAAGCATAGGCCAGACTTGAGCGTATTGAGCGTCTTCATGGTGGTCCACCTAGGACTGTCATGATGGCAGGACGACGTCTTGCCATTGAGGAGCCTTAGCCTCAGGGGGAGTCACAGCAGGAGCCACAACAGTAGCCCCCACTAGCAGAGCTGACAGAGCCGACTTAGGAGGGCTAGCAGGCCGAGGAGACAGAGCAGGCACCTCAGCTATAGCTTTGCTGCTCTGGTCGTACCTGTGCCTCAGTTTCACCAAGGCCAGCCACTCAGTAGAGGGGTTCTTATCCACCACCTCGATCATAGGGTCCGCCTCGAGTGACCCATCTTGACCTGAGGGCCGCCACGACCAAGCAGGTGCAGCAGTTGAGGTTTGTTGACTTTGAGGTATGGCTTCCACCCAAGAGGGATGAGAGAGCATCATAGGGATTCTATACACCCCTGCAGAAGGACTTCTACAATGCCTATCTGAACAGTGGAGCAGTCTTCAGACCACAGAGAGTTTGTAGCATTGAGTCTATTGTTGCAGCAGCTGGAGAGCACATTCGCCCCTACCTTGCATATCTGTCAGGGCTAACAGATCTGATTGGATGGACCGGATTATATGTTCCATCTTGGGTTCGACAGTTCTATGCTTCTCTCTTTATTGACCCGCACCATCACTTTATTCACTTTGCATTAGGTGGGAGAGACTATCGATTGACAAGCACCAGGGCCAGGGAGATTCTTAGGCTTCAGGAGCAGCCAGTTAGGCTCCATGAGGTGTGCTATAGATAGACTACACCCCCCAGACGTCCTCATGGTGGCTTGGTACCCCCTATAGACTTGGTGCATCACTGCTTCACTGAGCCTTTTGGCGAGGGTTCGAGGAGGAACCCTAGTGATCTCACGCCTATTGCTCACATGCTTGAGGCAGTTATGAGGAGGACTTTACTCCCGAGGATGGGATACAAAGAGGGATTGACTCGAATTCAGCTTTGGCTTATCAACTCTCTGATGCAGCAGACAGTCTTTGACATCTGGGATCTCCTTCTATCAGAGATGGAGGACACTATAGCTGAGGCCTTTAGAGGTCATAGGTAGCTACCCTATGCTCACTGGGTCACTTTTCTTATCCATAGAGCTGTGTCAGTGAAGTCGCCTGAGATGATTACTGAGTACAGTGGTGCCACGATAGAGTTTCCTACTTATAACTTGTCTCAGATGATTCAGCATAGTACACCACAGGCACCGAGTCAGCCGCGCCATCGTCCAGAGATGCCCGAGTCTATAGTCCAGCAAGATGATATCATCAGGGGTATTGTAGCTATAGAGGAGGAGGAGCTTGCTCAGTAGGAGGGGTTAGTCACTAGCAAGCCCAATGATAGTTCTGATGATGATTACCAGCCATTCCACAGATGCCTCCATGATGACATGATGCTGAGGCCGGCAGCTCTAGTTCAGTGCCACCTACCCCATAGACTGACCCCACTCTTCTCACTATACTTGAGCGGATGAGGCAGGACTAGGCCAGACAGGCTCAGGAGATAGCTGCTACACTTGCACAGTTTCAGACTCGGTAGGACGAGTTCCAATACCAGCAGCTTGTTATTCAGCAGCAGACCCAGGCACTATAGCAGTAGCAGCAGGCTATGCATCAACAACAGATACTCATGCAACAACAGCTTCTCGGGTTCATGCAGCATGTAGTGCAGGCTATTGGGGCCCCACAGCCACAGACTACGCCACAGCTTGGTCAGCCTCTCACCACTTCCACGACTCCAGCGTTATAGCCTAGTGGGCTTTAGAGTCAGGGACAACCACCTGTATAGTTTGCTTCCCCTATAGAGCAGGTGTCCTAGTGGTTTGCTACGTCTATGCTAGCCCCACAGTTTACACCGTTTCGTACGGGCTTCACACCAGCTGAGACTTCATCGCTGCTAGAGCCAAAGACCACAGTGTCCAGGAGCCTTGGTGCTTCCTTTAGAGAGTTGACATGGTAGCCCACTCCTCCATACCTGCATGTTCTAGGACCTTCTATGACTGCACCTATCACAGAGACGATAGAGACGCTCCCCTCTTCAGTGGCATCATCTGAGCCAGCTGCTTTAGTCATACCATCTTAGCCTACAGTAGCCCCAACTCCAGATCCGACCCAGACTGCTTCAGCGTTAGTACCAGCTACAAAGGGTCAGGTAGCTCAGAGCTCTGGATCAGACGATGATGGCACCCAGTTCCACCTTGCTCCTCATACCTCTACGCCTGGCTCGTCCGCTACAGTCCCGTCGACCGACCCGTAGGTTTTAGTGTTTGATGCCAAAGGGGGAGAGGGTTTGAGTATGTTAGGCTTAGGGGGAGCAACTTATCTAGGGGGGCTTAGTAATTATTTTAGCCTATCTATATTACATTTGGAGTTTTTATGTGTGATACACTATTATGCATTCATCGAGTGTCTACTTTCATGCATTGAACTATATATATGTGATAGTGATATCTACGTGACCATGATATATGACATGTGTGCCTTCTACTTTGAATTATTTATATGTCATACCACTTGTGTTATGCTCATTTGCCCTTGCTTCCATGTTTTACTCCAATGCAAATGGGCTTTATTACTTGTACTCATGCTTAATTCATATCTTTTGAGTACATCATGTTGGCTTAGTTCATATAAGCTCGTCTAACCAGTTTGTTCTTATTGACAAGAGCTTATATGATCCAAGCATGTTAAAAACCTCAACTCTTTCACATACTCAAGGTGGTATTGTCATCAATCACCAAAAAGGGGAAGATTGACAGCATCTAGGCCCTTAGTAGGGTTTCGGTGATTAATGACAATACAAGATTACTATGACTAACGTGTGTTTTACAGATGCAATTAAGTTAGGTCATGGTAATGGAGATCAATTGGGCAATCGAGGTGGTCATGCCCCTATGATGGAAATCGTTTTGGTTTTCAAAGGATGGACGACAAGGTTAAGGATGAACTAGTTCTATGTGTCAATTGGAGTTAAAGAGACACTTAGAGTAGTTTAGGACTTTGTTTTTCCTTTGGCCGTACTATTAAGGGGGGTATGGATGGGTAGCTTGACCTAGGTGAGTCTAGTGAGTTAGGTGTGGTGCACACTTGTTAAAACTAGCGCTAGGTAGCTCCTACATATGCCTAAGATCTAATGGAGCAAACTTCATTCACGTATGATAGAGAGTTGGAAGTGAATAGATGGTCAAATACTGACCGGACGCTGGCTTCGGCGTGACCGGACGCTGGCGTAGAGTCCGATCAGTTCATTTGACTGAGGTGAAATCGTTCGATGTGACTGGACGCTGAGAGCCAGCGTCCGATCATTTCCAGTAAGGTTCTAGAGAGAGTAAATCGTGACCAGACGCGTCCGGTCAGTGCTGACCGAATGCTGGCAGCGTTCGGTCACACTGTAAACTCTGGAGTTTGGGGTGTACTGACTGGAGCATCCGGTCAACATGACCAGAGCATTCGGTCACTCCACAGAGGCACATAACGGTTCGTTTTTCAGCCCATGTTATAAATACCACCTCCACTCGTGTGTGGGGGTACTTTTGCTCATTTCAACAGCTGAGAAACACCTTAGAGAGTGCCAAGAAGAGCAAGGTCCTAGTGAGGTGATTGAGATTTGAGAATCCAAAGAGAGACCTCATTAGTGATTATCAAGAGTAGCAAAGTGTGCATCCACCTTCTCATTAGGCTTGTTGTGGTCAAGTGAGAGTTCGTGCTTGTTACTCTTGGTGATCGCCATCACCTAGATGGCTTGGTGGTGATTGGGAGCTTGGTGATCACCCGGTGGAGCTTGTGGGTGATCCAACTCAAGTTGTGAGCGGTTGTGGGTGATTCACCACGACAGAGTGTCGAAGAATCAACCCGTAGAGAGCACTTGATCCTTGCGCAGATCAAGGGGGAGCTACACCCTTGCGCGGGTGCTCCAACGAGGACTAGTGGGGAGTGGTGACTCTCCGATACCTCGGCAAAACATCACCGTGTTTCTTCCTCTCTATTTACTTTAAGCATTTACTTTGAGTATTTACTTTGAGCAATTCATTTCATGTCTTTACATTCTTAGAATTGCCATGCTAGAGTAGGATTGGAACTTAGATTGCAAGTCTTTTGTGCGGTAGAACAATTAGGAACACTTTCTAGGCACAAGGGGTTAATTGGGCTAACTATAGGATTTAATTATTGCGAAGAAATTTAGAATTAGCCCAATTCACCCCCCTCTTAGGCATCTTGATCCTTTCAATTGGTATCAGAGCCTCGTGCTCACGTATTTAGGCTTAACCGCCTAGAGCAAGATGTCTCACGGGGATGGACCTCCTTCTATCTTTGAGAGGGATGACTTTTCGTATTGGAAAATTCGCATGGAGGCATATCTAGAGGCTCTAGATGTTGGTATACTTAGAGCCGCCTCACAAGGCTTCCCAAAACCTCGGGATGCTACTAACCTACAAGGCGATGAGGTTAATTATGAGAAGTGGAATGCAAAGGCTCGAAACACCATATTTAGAGGCCTTTGCAAAGATGTGTTTAATCGAGTGAGGAACCACAAAGACGCCTATGCACTATGGAGGGTCAAATGCTGACCGGACGTTGGCTCCGGTGCGACCGGACGCTGGCCGCAGGGTCCGGTCAGTTCATTTGACTGAGGAGATCAAGTCTGGTGTGACCGGACGCTGGGAGGTTGTGTGACCGGACGCTGAGGGCCAGCGTCCGGTCGACTCCAGTAAGGGTCCAGACTTGAGAAAGTGCGATCGGACGCATCCGATCGATACTGACCGGACCCTGAGTATCCAGCGTCCGGTCGAGTACAGTAAGCATCCAAGAGCAACCGGACGTGTCCGGTCATTGCTGACCGGACCCTGACAGCGTCCGGTCATCACGTGAAAACTGTTGTGCGGGTTGAACTGACCGAAGCATCCGGTCAAAACGATCAGAGCGTCCGGTCATCCCGCAGAAGCTCATAACGGTTAGTTTTTCAGGCTGCCTTATAAATAGAAGCTCCACTCATGAGTGGAGTCACTTTTGCTCATTCCAACAGCTGAGAAACACGTTTGTGAGTGCCAAGAAGAGCAAGGTCCTAGTGAGGTGTTTGTGATTTGAGAATCCAAGAGAGTAGCCTCACTAGCAAATCAAGAGTAGCAAAGTGTGCATCCATCTTCTCATTAGGCTTCGCGTGGTCAAGTGAGAGTTCGTGCTTGTTACTCTTGGTGATCACCATCACCTAGACGGCTTGGTGGTGATTGGGAGTTTGGTGTTCACCCGGCGGAGCTTGTGGGTGACCCAACTCAAGTTGTGAGCGGCTTTGGGTGATTCGCCGTGACGGAGTGTCAAAGAATCAACCCATAGAGAGCACTTGATCCTTGCGTGGATCAAGGGGGAGCTACACCCTTGCGCGGGTGCTCCAACGAGGACTAGTGGGGAGTGGTGACTCTCCGATACCTCGGCAAAAGATCGCCGCGTTCCTTTCTCTCTCTATTTACTTTGAGCACTTACTTTGAGTATTTACCTTGAGCAATTCAATACTTGTTTTACATCCATAGAATTGCTTGCTAGAGTAAGTTTGGAACATAGGTTGTGAGGTTGTTGTGCATTAGTTTGATATAAACACTTTTCTAGGCATAAGGGGTTAATTGGGCTGTCCGTAGGATTTGATTATTGCAAGAGAATTTAGAATTAGCCCAATTCACCCCCCCCCCCTCTTGGGCATCTTGATCCTTTTAGGTCCCAAAGAGGGAGAATCCTAATCAGACGCGTCCGGTCAATGTTGACCAGACGCTGATCAGGTTCCGGTTACTGACCGGACGCTGCTCAGCAAGTGATCGAACTCTGGAGGTCCAGCGTCTGGTCGACATCAGTAAGGTTCTAGTGAGGAGAAAACATGACCGGACACGTCCGGTCAGTGCTGATTGGACGCTACTAGCGTCCGGTCAACACTTAACCACTAGAGTTCTGGGTGTACTGACCGGAGCATCCGGTCACCCTGCAGAGGCACATAACGGTTCGTTTTTTAGCCGGTGTTATAAATACAACCTCCGCTCATGTGTGGGGGTACTTTTGCTCATTCCAACAGCTGAGGAACATGTTTGTGAGTGCCAAGAAGAGCAAGGTCCTAGTGAGGTAATTGAGATTTGAGAATCCCAAAGAGAGACCTCATTAGTGAAGATCAAGAGTAGCAAAGTGTGCATCCACCTTCTCATTAGGCTTGTCATGGTCAAGTGAGAGTTCGTGCTTGTTACTCTTGGTGATCGCCATCACCTAGATGGCTTGGTGGTGATTGGGAGCTTGGTGATCACCCGGTGGAGCTTGTGGGTGATCCAACTCAAGTTGTGAGCGGTTGTGGGTGATTCACCGCGATAGAGTGTCGAAGAATCAACCCGTAGAGAGCACTTGATCCTTGCGCAGATCAAGGGGGAGCTACACCCTTGCGCGGGTGCTCCAACGAGGACTAGTGGGGAGTGGTGACTCTCCGATACCTCGGCAAAACATCACCGTGTTTCTTCCTCTCTATTTACTTTAAGCATTTACTTTGAGTATTTACTTTGAGCAATTCATTTCATGTCTTTACATTCTTAGAATTGCCATGCTAGAGTAGGATTGGAACTTAGATTGCAAGTCTTTTGTGCGGTAGAACAATTAGGAACACTTTCTAGGCACAAGGGGTTAATTGGGCTAACTATAGGATTTAATTATTGCGAAGAAATTTAGAATTAGCCCAATTCACCCCCCTCTTAGGCATCTTGATCCTTTCACATGGTATCAGAGCCTCGTGCTCACGTATTTAGGCTTAACCGCCTAGAGCAAGATGTCTCACGGGGATGGACCTCCTTCTATCTTTGAGAGGGATGACTTTTCGTATTGGAAAATTCGCATGGAGGCATATCTAGAGGCTCTAGATGTTGGTATACTTAGAGCCGCCTCACAAGGCTTCCCAAAACCTCGGGATGCTACTAACCTACAAGGCGATGAGGTTAATTATGAGAAGTGGAATGCAAAGGCTCGAAACACCATATTTAGAGGCCTTTGCAAAGATGTGTTTAATCGAGTGAGGAACCACAAAGATGCCTATGCACTATGGTCGGACGTTTGTGCGCTCCATGAGGGAACCAAGAGTGAGCGTGAGGAATGCTATCATCTTATCATGAAAAAGCTCAACTCTTTTGAAATGCTTCCTAAGGAAAGTGCTAATGAAATGTATTCACGTTTGAATGTTCTTGTAGAGGAAGTCAATGGGCTTGGACTCACTCAAATGCAACCATCCGATGTTGTAAGAAAGATCTTGAGTGTCCTCCATATTGACAAATATGGGCATATTGTGACCGTGCTACATCAAGGTGATCTTTCCACTGCTACACCAACACAAATCTTGGGGAAGATCAATGCTCATGAAATGTACATGCACATCACGCCACAAGATGGCTCATCCTCTACCAAGAAGAAAGATAAGGACTTAGCATTCAAAGCTAGCCAAGAGAAGAGTAAGGCAAGACTTGAGTATGAGAGCTCAAGTGAAGATGAAGTTGATGATGAAAGCCTTGCTCTCATGGTGAAGAAGACCGCCAAGATGCTAAAGAAGCTCAACAAGAGTGGCATCAAGTTTGATGACAAGAAGAAGAAGTTCTTAACAAGCTCTAGAAGGAAGCCAATCTCTGAGATGGATTGCTACAATTGTGGATGCACGCGAGCGTACCCATCGGTGTAGCCCTCGAGCCCTCGGGTGATTTGGGCTGAATCACCTGGGGTTTTTTTTTGTCAGTGGGCAGTTTTAGGGATCGAGGTAGTTTTCAAGGATCGGGTGAGATGGAGCTCGTGGATCCTGGCGTCGGACATTTTAGGGATTGGGCGAGATGGAGCTCACGGATCCTAGCGTTGGGCGTAGCCGAGGCAGTTTAGGGATCGGGCGAGATGGAGCTCGTGGATCCTAGCATTGGGCGCACGCATCGGGCGCAACTGAGGTAGTTTTAGGGATCAGGCAAGACGGAGCTCGCGAATCCCGGCATTGGGCACATGTGTCGGGCGCAACCAAGGCAGTTTTAGGGGATCGAGTGAGTCAGAGTCATGGATCTAGGCATCGGGCGCATGCGTCGGGCGCGCCGTGGGATTGGGCGAGTCAGAGTCATAGATCTAGGTGTTGGGCGCATCATGGGATCGGGCGAGTCGGAGTCACGGATCCAGCCGTCGGGCGTGCCATGGGTTCGGGCAAGTCAGAGTTGTGGACCTAGGCGCAGCCGAGGCATTTTGGGTGTCTTGAGCCCCTGAGCCCTGTTGGGCTTTGGTAGGGGTCGGTTGAGTTTTGTGCATTACTGTAACACCTCGGGTGTTAGCCTTGCATAACTTGACTTGCATAACATGAGCATGAGCATCAAGCATTCATAAATCATCATTTACAATTGAAACATTTGATCGAAACATATGAAACATTGCTTGTTATCTCGTGTTTCTTGGAACATATGCATATGATCATGTGCAAATGAATGCAAGTGGGTAATGCTAGTCACTAAAACACCTTAGCTATACTTTGGTTAACAAAAGGAACCTTGTTCATGAAGGTCACCTTTCATGATCAAGCACTTAAGTAATATTACATGTGTTGACCTGGATAGCTCTATGAGTGACCACTACATAAAATGATTGAATGACCTTGAAAATTTCTTAAACATGCTTAGGATATCATCATGAACAACTTTGGTATTTAAGGCTAGGGCTAGTTTGGTCATTTAGCCATGGTTTGAGTATGTATCATGATTTCAGAGTGACATGTTTGACTAAAGTTGAACTAGGTGTTAGAGACTTTGTATGGAGGAGTTCACTAAAGCAAAGTTGTAGTGTTTGACATAAGGAACAACTTTTATTTTTGGGTTAGGGACTGATTTAGCTTCTAACATGCTTGAATGGGTCCCACAAAAACCAGCAAAATCCAGCTTTCAACACTTAACGAATTTTTCTAAGTCTAGGTTCACTGACCGACTGTCACGCCAACATTGAGCACGATTTTTTCTCTGTTTCTGTTGCGAATTAGAACAAGTGCCTTGAACCAAAGTTGTAGCTGGTACATAGGACTACACAAGTCATGTAGATCATTTGCACGTTGGAGCTTTGGTTTAGCAGATAAATCATCGTCAACTCGCGCTGTCAGGCGGCCATCGCGTTTCTGACGAACTGAATCAAATCCGGCATGTTGGCTTCGGTGGCCGACCACCGGCAGAGCTTGCGCACCGCGTGTCCACGGCGATGGTCGCGCGTCGCCATTGCTCTGTCCAGTCAGGCCACGATGCGCCTGGGCGCGGCCTTAACCCCGCCAGCGTTTGCCCGAGCCGTTCGTGCCCTCAGTTTCGCTTTCTCGCTCCTCCTTTGCCCACAGCGCAGCCGCCGAGCTCCCGCAGCGCCGAGCAGTTCCGCCGTCGTCTCGCGTGCGCTACGTCGCACCACAACTGCCTCCATCTTGCCCATAGCTGCACCGCACCTCCCTCCACCACCATGACATGTTGATTGCTTCTATTGCACCTTGGTGAGGGCGTATTTCCTTTTTCCCTCCCGCTGGAACCTCGACCGCCATGGCCGCCTCCACGGCAAGCTCGCCACTGTTCGGCTCACGCGCGCTTCCCTTTCGATTTTGAGCGTTAGCATTTGGTTAGGATGGGTATTAGCCGGTGCTATGGTGTCACCTCCATTGGTGGTCCTGCCGACATGGAACGTGACAACCCGCGCCGCCGTGTTCTAACCTCCGCGCCACCGCGCTGTAGCCATGCGTCGTCGAAGCTTTACGTGGAGCATTTGTTGTTGAAATAGAGTCGCTAGGTCACCGTGGTACCATTGCACGCCTCGCCTAGCTTTCCCATGGCCAGAGATGGCCGGCATAGCTTTAAGCAGCGCCGTCGTGCCACCATCACTGACGACGAGCATGCTCCACCCACCCTCACCCGCCACCACCTAGGTCGTTCGACGCGGGCTGCTCAGTAGAGTGTGTCATGAAGATCTCACCGTCGGCGAAGCTCGCTATCGACGAGCCGTAGCCGCGTAGTACCAAGCAGCGCCGCCGCCCTGTTTCGTGTCACTGACGCGTGGGTTCCCCTGACCAGCGGGTCCCACTGGTCAGCGACAGCAGTATTGAGGGCTGGTTCAAATATTCCAGATTTTGATTTGTTTTGTGAATTTTGTATCTTCAGTTTGGTAGCTCCAAAAATTTTGAAATAAGTATGGTTGTGTTGCTTAGGAAGTGTAGTATTTAAGAAAAATATGTTCTTGGCTTCAACAGTAGAAATTTCTAGAGATTTAAATAAGGATTTGAAATGTGCTTTTGAATGCATTCAAATTTGTTTATTTTATATCTAGAGTTCCTGTGCTTCAAAAATTATGAAATTTTTGTGGTAAGCTAGTCTTAGCATATATGAACTCTGGTAAAAATTTGAAGTCCAGTGCATGTGTAGAATTATAGTTATAGATTTTTCTTTTATGGCTAGTCAATCCTTGCATGAATTTTCATAAATTATTTGTGAGTCCAAAATTCATGAAATTTGTTGGAGGTAATCCTAGTACCATATATATGTTAAGAAAAATAGGAAATCTGTTGCTTGACACTTTTCAATAGGATTTTCCATTTATGCTATTTCAAGCCTTGCTGCCTTATCATTTTTGTATAGGATGTTCTACTTGGTAAAATGATATGAAATTTTTATGGTAGTCCTTTGATAGCATTAGTAAGGCACTGTAAATTTTTGAGAATTTAATAAGTATGTCTGATATAGGTTTAGTATTTAACCTAGATATCTAAATAAAATAATAAAGGTAATTAAATAAATAGTTTGGGCTTCACAATTATATTATCTTAAATGTATTTGGTATGCTTAAACTGTTGGTAGATTCTATGTTGTCAAATTTTGAATGATTACATGAAGTAGAAGTATTATTACTTTATATTGCATGTTAAATAGTTTCCAGACTAATTCTAGAGTGTGATGAGTTGCATGTTGAAACTGATGTGTACTGTAAAAATGGTTAATAACAAAGTTGTAGAGAATTTGATAAGCTTTCCAGAAAGTCCAGGATCACTGTTTTTGGATTAAAAGAACTCTAGTTATGAGTGAAACAAGTAGCTACTGTTTGTGGCATATTCGATGCATTGTAGAAGTAGTTAAGTAATAATCGAGAAGAGATATGCACCTACTCAATCAACGTGATGCACTTGTTAACATATATGCATTCGTAATACTTATGCCATACTCATGCATCTAGGATCAGAGGAAGAGATCACGTTGCTGGAATTCGAAGAAGCAGAGGAAGGGAACCAGTAGGAGGATCTGCAAGCCGCAGCTCCCGAAGCCGTGGAGCAGAACCCTGAAGAGCTTCCGGAGTGCTCTGACCATCGCCCTACTTCCTTTCTGCGAGGCAAGCCCCGGAGCATTATAAGTCTCCTAGTAATTTACAAATATTTACTTACGTACTTATGATTGATGCATTAGGTTATAAGAGTTGAATGAAACCACTTGATGCATATAAATTCCTTGTCCAGATATTAACCCTTTAACCGGTATAGGTCCAGTATCGAATATATGCTTAGCCATGCTTAGACCGGTAGAAGTCAGGTGATGTCCTGTCACCTACGAGATGTAGGTGGATACCGGAGCACGGTTGGCTATATCTGCTATCGTGGAACAGAACCATGAGGTAAAAATAAATTGAGACCGGACGGGAAGTCGATAGAGAAGCAACAAGGCATGGAGGTCTTGGGTGTGGATTTATCCCTATCTGTGTCGATTAAGGACCGTATCATTGTTGGCGCTTCTGACAAGATTGAACGCATGCCTCTCACTTAGCTGGCCTGATAACTCGTTTCGACCGCGAAGCCGAGTAATTCAACTCAGGCCGAGAACCGTTCTGTTGTGCGCTCCTTCCGGGGAACGATCAGACTGAGCCCAAGGGCAGGCTTGGCCTGAGCATCCTGGCATCTAGTGTTCTAGATTGTGTGACATGGTACAGACCCGCAAAATGTGTACCTGAGTTGTACCAAAGGTGACCTAAGACTATCGTGGCTGGTAGATCTGGGTTTGTGTTAGGAATAAATTCCCAGCTGGTAGAAATCGATTCGAATCGCCGTCTCTTCCGGATAGTGAGAAACTTGGCTAGTCCCAACATCGTAGCAACTATATTATGAAACATGATGGTTCAGATGAATATGGAATTACAATACCTGCTATGGTTACTATTGTATGCTTCTAAATGATATACCACATGTTTGGCACAGGATAGTTGCTAATCTAGAAATGGATAGTTATAATTAACTTGATAAAGGAATCATAATTGTACAACGGGTAATTGCCTTTTACGTAAAATGTTGTCAAGTTACGTCCACTTATATAGCCTTGCATAATCCTTGGAGTCATTTTATTTCTGGTTCATGACGGGTAAGTCTAGCTGAGTACCTTCTCGTACTCAGGGTTTATTTTCCCATTGTTGCAGATGGCACTGTGTATCATGGTTATTGCAAGAGTTGCTTCTATCCCACTGTGGATGAGGAGTAAGCCTTGGGCAGGCTTCTTTAGTAATTCCTATCTTTGCTTTTGTGGACCGTGATCTGGCTTGGCACTGTATCAAACTATGTTGGAACTTTATCTTCGAACTTATTTGCTTCCGCTTTAATTATCAAACTGGGTTTGTAATAACTTTTATTCGTACTCTGATGATGAAAAGTATCTGTGAACTTTATGTAATATGTGGCATGTATGTTGAATCATGTACGATCTTGGTTGTTGTAAATCGTTTATCGAGACCCGTCGCGGTACTCGACGGACTACCGGGTTTATATGGGTTCAAGTATGACAGTGCGACCGCTTGCGGATTGCCATTGTACTTGTATTCTTATAAATTGGTCGGTTCTACGACAGCTGGCATCAGAGCAAGATTCAACGTTATTTGTCACAAGTGTATTTAAAACAAAAGTTTTTGTTTTCCAAAAACCCTTCTCTAGCAACTAATAGTGCTATAATAGGTATTTGAAATCTAAAGTGTGCCAATGATCACTTTCCCTATGCCCAAATTAATGACTATTAGGTGGCTATTTAAGTACTAACATGGGGGTTTTTACTTCATCGTCCATACGGCGTGCTATAGTATGGATGCCATTCACTTGAGTGGTAATGTATGGATCAAATGCCTCTACGCTAAGTAAAATGAGTGTATGACCGCAAGATGTGAGCGTGTGGTCGGGAAGAGTTAGCTTTGGTACGGCTATGTATACATGCTTGCATGTGTATATGGTACGTATTTAATTGTGGTTTAAATTCTTGTCGGGTAGATTGATATGGAAGTATATGTATGGGTATACATATATGGAAGTATTTACAATTACATTCTGTATATTCATTATGGGTTTAGGGCTGAAATGAAATTTTATGCAGGTACACTAACAACGAAACGTGTAGCTCGACTAGTTACGATATATATGAGAGAACGTATGTATGCCACCGTGTCTACCATTAGAAACAAATTTTTCCTAAGTTTGTAAGGACGTATGGCACGAGCATGCATCATGTTAAATTACCATTCACATAATTACATTGTTCCTCCCCTTATAAAATTCTTACTTGGTTATGTAACTCTTATCCATTATGGCATTGTCTCACCAAGGGGTACATGTTAATGGTGCAGATGGCACGCACCAAGCAGACTGCTCGCAAGTCCACCGGAGGCAGAGCTCCTAGCCGTCAACTTGCTCCATGTACCCGTCAACGTCACACGTTCCTTAGAGAGTTTGGGATGCCTACACTCTTGTGGAGAGTGCTCAGCTATGTAGGTTATCCTGATGGAATAGAACCCCGCTACTTCTGGGTGAATGAGCAGTTGGGAGAAGGTCTCTTAGTTACTATGGAGGCTATTGTTCGTCCCCGAGGTGACGATTCTGAGTGGACAGGTTGGTGTTATGAGTCGACTGGCAGGACTGCTGAAGAAGCAGCTGGCAGGGCAGCCTTTGGGATCTTGAGGAATATCATGGATCATTTTCCTCAAGAGCTGGCAGCCGCTTTGGTTGGAGTCTTTCCAAGAGGTAACCCCTCCACTGACTCATGGCAGCAGGCAAGAGGAAGATCTTTGGAGATTGGTGCAGCAGAAGGGCAGAACAGTGATAACCCTACAATGAGCGCCATGTTCGCAGTGATGAGAGTGTTAGATGGAGTAGAAGGTAGCCTCAGATGTGTGTCTGGTGCTCTTGGTCATGCCCGCGAGGACCGACGTCAGCTTCAGAGGGAGCACGATGCCGAGATTGAAAGGCTCATGGAAGAGATGACTCGGTTAACTCACCAGCGAAATGTAGCTTGGTCCAGGGAAGATGTCCTAAGAGCTCGACAGTTTGAGCTGGGACAGCAGCTGGCCAATGCGGAAGAATACAACGATAATCTACATGAAGAGGTTCATCTACTGAATAATCAGCTCCACCCTTATGTCCCACCTAGAGCCGCAGAAATGGATCTAGAAGGGTACGAGGAAGAAGAAGAAGTGGAGCCTGAAGAAGAAGTAGAACCTGAGGAAGGAGATGATTCTGCGTCTGACCTCGATAGTGATCATGATGAGGATTAGATCGTTTAGCACTTGGTGGAAAGACTAATGTATCACCTTTATTCATGTAATGGACCTGTAGTTCGAAGTTGGCATTAGTAACCAGACTATCATGTAATGTTAATCGCACGTTTGGATGAACGTCAATGCAATTCTAGTTCTTTGTCGGTAATCACGCTTTAAATTTGCATGCGTTATGAGCACGATAAGTGGTCAAATTGGCGATGTCATGTTGCGAGAATGAATTGTTATGCCTCTGTTTTTATTGTGCTTTTGAGAATTTTCTCCAGTAATTTCAGTTTGGCATGAGTACCTAATTCATCTGCAATCTCTTGGCATCAACCAATAATCGCTTATTATTGCAACTTCGCAGATGACGCACACCCGTGCTGGAGCTGGTGGCAGCCAGGATGGCAACCAGGATGACTTGCCACCCCCACCACCGCCGTCTGCTCAGGAATTCTTTACCCAGTTCCTAGGTAGCCAGAGGACAATGGAAGAAGCTTTGCGCCTCATCGCGTAAAACACTACTCGTGGCCACCCACAACAACCGGGGGCCGAGCCAAATCAGCACAGTTCATTCAAGGAGTTTTTGGACATGAAGCCTCCGATCTTCAAGGTGGCTGAGGAACCACTGCAGGCCGATGAGTGGCAGAATACCATTGAGCAGAAATTTTGTCTGTTGAGGGTCATGGAACATCTGAAAGCAGAGTATGCTTCTCATCAATTGCAAGGACCAGCAGGGATCTAGTGGACACATTTCCTGTCATCCCTGCCTGCTAATGCGAGAGTGACCTGGGAACAATTCAAGATGGCTTTTAGGGGACACCATATTCCCCCGGGCCTGATGGCATGAAAGCAGCCGAATTTATGAGGCTCACTCAGGGAACAAAATCTCTCACAGAATATATGCACGCATTCAACAACTTGTCAAGATATGCTCCAAGTTTCGTGGATACCGAGGAGAAAAAGATAGAAAGTTTCAAGCGAGGGTTGGGTACCAAATTAATGAAGACTATGGCAAATTCTCGATGTGCCACGTACAATGAGTTTATTAGTGATGCCTTGACCTAAGAAAACCACAACAACATGCATGCAGTTGCTAAAGGTCGCAAGAGGGCATATGAGGCCGGTGTATCCGGATCTTTCTAGTCAAAAGCGCCTATCACAGCTAGACCACAATTCCATCCACCTGCACCCAAGTTTAGGCCTCCACCACCGAAAGCTCAGAATAACAGGCCACAGAAACCATTTCGTAAGGCGTTCACTATTGCCTTACCAAAAGGAAATGGCAATCAGGATAGCTCCACCGGATTCAGAAGTAATCAACCTTGTTTCAACTGCAACCAACTGGGTCATTGGTCCAAGGAGTGCCCCCCACCCCAAGAGGAATGGCAACCCAAATTAGAATAATCAGAGGTAGGTGAATGCTAGGGCACGTCAGGGACAAGTGCATTATACCGCTGTGGAGGAAGTGCCCGCCGGAGAAGTTGTCACAGCTGGTATGTTTCTCGTCAACCAACATCCCGCTATTGTTTTATTTGATTCGGGAGCTTCTCATTCATTTATGAGTTAAGCATTTGCATCTAGACTTGATCAAGAAATAATTGAAGTAAGTAAAGGGGGTTATAATATAAGTTCAGCAGGGGGTACTGTTACTACCAAAAAGATAGTCAAAAATGTACTCATCGTGATACAAGGGAGGGAGTACACCACAGATTTGATAATATTGCCGGGGTTGTCGATAAGTGTAATCTTAGGCATGAATTCACTACAAGAAATCTAGGCTTGTATGACAAAGGCCATCTGTCACATTAATTCAAAAAAGTGTCATACAAAGCTGCTCATGACGAAATACAGGCGTCACGCCAGTCGTCATATAACGACCGTCACATAATGTACCGCGTGACGATTTTCTAAACTGCCGTCACAAATAGTCTGTACTTTTTGTGACGGTCATCACCCATCGTCACAATTTGTTACAATATATGACGTGCTTCTGCGTCACTAATAGTTGGTCAACGCGTCATATGTGACACCGGTCGTCACGTATTACGGTCTGAGAACCGGTTTTTGATCAACTTTTGTGACGGTTCTCTCGTGTCATGTTATGTTCTTTAGATTATATGACACTACTGTTTCGTCTTGTTTACTCTTGTTGTAGACCATGATTTGAGACGAATATATGGTGTCACAGTTATCTATGGAAAACATGACGCTCCTGGCATCCATGTTCAGTGACAACATACAAATCTATCACATGGAACCAAAAGCAGAATACACACATAAATATATAGAAGCCCAGGCATCATCACCAGGCTTAACATCACACAGAATTCATAGAAGTTTATACACATTTATTCAAATGGTTGCAAACACAGTAGCAACCACATAGGTCCATCACAGATCCACACCACATAGTTCCTGCACATCTAAACCACAGAAGTTCCACCACATAGTTCCACCACATCAAACACAGAAGTTCCAACACATGAAAATAACAAAGTTCCAACCACAGATCAAGGTTGTAGTAAAGTTCCCCATCCTCAGAAACTGCATCAAACCTACCTCAATCTTTTTGAAGTTTCAAGACAGCTCGCAGTAGTGCATTAGTCTCTTCAAACTTGTTATGCATCCCCTTCACTTCCTCTTGGGTCTGGAGCAGCAAACTTTGGTTTTCTTTAAGTGCAGCCTGTTGAGCTTGAAGTTGTGCTTGCAATTCTTCCTGCTTCCTAGCAGCTTCTTCTCTTTCAGCCTGCAGTCTTTCCTCAAACTCGGCTTGCATGCGTACTTGTGCTGCTGTCGATGAGGCACGGTTACTTTTCGACGCTCGAGGGACACCAATGTTGGGAAGAAAGGTGGAAGAACGACTAATGTGGCTGAGACTGTCAGCAACAATCTTGGAAGGAGACTTTTGTGCTTGTCCTTCTTCTGGCTGTTTTTCTTTCTCTGCCACCATTAGTGCCTACATAAATTGAATGTAGTAAATAAGTCCATAGAAAGTGTTCAACCAGACATGTAATTCAGTACAGTAGATGTTTCTTTTCATTTTGTAACTTACATATACTTCATTGGCAAGAGGAGTTCGACCACTTTTGGGACTATTCATGCATTCACCAAAGAAATCAACAGGATCAGGTTCCATGTTATTGTACTTAGCCCTCTGCAACATTTAGAAAACTTGGATTACAATGAAGCTAAAGTGAGGTTGAACTCTGAAATCTTAAGTATGAGATGTAAACTAGGCCGTGAATTAGAAAAAAAAACATGTGATAACTTGACACAAACAAAGCTCATGGTAAGTACTCTGTTTAAATTGACCTATCTTTTTTCCTAATTATACAGAAAACTGAATGACAGCTTTGTAGTGTACTTTCAAGCACACTTGTTCATACAGTTTGCATTTCACAGTTAAAAAAAAGGTTCAAGCCACTCATCAGGCATTCAGGTTTACCAGGCTGTAGCAGGCAATACAGTTTGCATTTCACAGAGTACAGTATGCTTACCAGGCTGTACCGATGGGCAATATAGGACCTAGATCCAGTCCTTTGGTGCAGCTGCACTTGTTCTCGGTTGACTTTATTCTTAGCAGATTTCTCCTGCACCACAAATGCAATACAAAGTTTACAATGACATCAAGAGTTTGCATTCCATATTAACAAAAGCAACTGATGCTGGTCCTGTACCTGATTATTTGGGTCATACCAATACTCCACCAGTTGGTCCCATTCGTCTTTCTTCATCTTTGCTGGAGGTGGTTTGGCCAACATCTGTTCTTTTGTCAGTGACTCATCGAAGTACTTCCTTTTTAGGTGATACCTCGTCTGCCTTACTCCCCTCTTAATGATATCAGTGCATGCATCAAGGCTTGGTCCTTCGTTGTTAATGTCCACATCCAACCTAGACTGCAGCCACACACAAAAGATTTAGTATACACGATTTTCACATGGGACAATAGTAATGCAAGGAAGTAGTTGGAGTTAATTAGATGTCTCACCGCCACTTTTCGAAGCACTTTTTTGACTTCTTCTTGCCCTGCCTCATTGTCATATTTCTTCCAGGATGTGTAGATAGGCAAGTTTTCTCTAAGGGCCACACCTGTTTCTGATGCCAGCTTTGCTGCCTGAAGTGGTACATCAGGTCTTTTCTTGCCTTCAGATACCTGGATAGCCAGCTTCTTTCCTCTATTTAGCATCTTCTCTAATCCATGGCCCATTGTTTTCTTGCGGACTTCCTTTCGACGCACTGCATTGGCAAATAATAAGCAACATGTGTTGCTATAGCAGTAACAATTCATACTGGATGGAGAAAATAATACTATGAAACACGTATTGTTTACCTGGAACCAAGTCACTAACTTGTTCTCCTTCATCTGGTTGACCCTCTGACATAGCAGCTTCAAATTGTTCAATGGACTCATTGAGGTCATTGCTCTGCCTAGAGCTCTGTCCACCTGGTGAGGTTTCCAGCACTTGGTTGACACTAGTTGCGGGAGTAGGTCGACTAGACAAGGAAGCAGGGTTTGGACTAGGCATAGACATGGCTGCAGTTTGCCTAGCGTTTTCAGGAGGACTAGGCACTGTGTCTGGAAGAGGTGAAGACATGGCTGCAGTAGTTGTACCTTTAGTAGTAGGTTGATGAGATAAGGTAGTAGTGGAGAGACTAGGATTATACTCAGGGTTTGCACCAGGCATAGGCATAGACATGGCTGCAGTTTGCTTAGTGTACTTACTTGGACTAGGATAACAGTCTGGGTTTGCACCAGGTATAGGTCTGGCTGCAGCTTGCTTAGTGTACTTACGAGGACTAGCCACTGTGTTTGGAAGAGGTGAAGACATGGCTGGACCAGTCCTAGTGATTGTTGGATGAGGCACTGCGCTTGTAGTTTGGGTGGTTTGGCTGCTGTTTGTAGTGTTGTGGCCTTGTAGTTGGCTGGTACTTGGAACAGGTGCAGGCTTAGGGTTGGCTTTGGAAGTGGACTTAGGAGGCAATGGATGTCTTATCCTTGGTGGTGGACGGCCACCAGGCGAAGGCATGTTTACACTTTGCCTAGTAACTCTGGTAGGCGTGCGCGGGGGCTTCTGGTTGGTAGCCGCCATTGTTGCCACCTTTTGCTTCTTTGGGCGAGTTCCTGGTACCATTGGATTTTCCTAACAAGAGAAAATGCATCTTATTAATTATGAAATAAGTGTCAAGTATATCAATGAACTACACTGAAGTATATGTTTGAAATGGATAGACCATGAACTTGTTAGTTTACTAGTAATGCATCTCACCTCCTCAAAATCATCAGAATCATCACTGTCAGTTTGGTTATCAATATCAGATGATGGATCATAATCATGGTCAGAATCACGATTGTCAGATACTAGTTCCTTCCCTTTGAGCTTGGCCTGTTTTGGCAGACCATCTATAACCTCTTTTGCTAAGATTGAAATACCCATTGATTTAAAAACATCCTGAATATGCTTAACATGCTTTTCCCTGTCCTTCTCATACTGGGTGTTGGTCATTTTCTTCTATTACTTATTACATGCAAACACATAGAATGTGCAGAAACTGGATGTCAGTTTCTGAAAAAAAAGTTAAAGAAAAAACTAACACATTAGTAGTAAAATCGTACAAAAATAAAGGCTAAATCTAGCAGGTAGTTAAAAGGTGATTTCATAGTATGAGCTTATGTTACTAAATTGTACTTCACTGCAATGAAATGAAGAGAAAATACCTAAATTTTTTTCTAGCAGTGGCAAGGCATCAGTTGGGTTACGCAGACAACAAACAGAGCATGAATGAATGAATTAGTACATGTATATCTACTAAATCATATGCCATGAGCACAAAGCAGTAAATACCCAGTGAACTTGCACTTCATATGCCATGAGCACTTGCAAGTGAATTAGCACTTAAACCCTAAGACTCCAAGAGCTGTAGCAGCAACTACATGTGCATCTTCCTATTCATATGGCATCACACAAACGCAAATACATATCCAACATGAAAAGAGCATTGAGCTCGACTAACATTGCAGGGGAGGGTGGGATTAGATCTGGTAGTTGGTCTTACCGTAGACAATGGCTGAAGCGTTCAGTGTAGACCGGTGGCGTAGTAGGGGAGTGTGGGGTCGGATCTGGCAGTCGGTGTAGTGGTGGTGCCGCTCTGGCCTCGGGCCAGGGACGGAGGTACCACCGGCGTCGATGTAGTGGTGACGGCCCTCCGGCCTCGGGCCAGGGGCGGAGGTACCACCGGTGTTGGTGTAGTTGTGGTGCCCTCCGGCCTCAGGCCGGTGGCGAAGGTAACACCGGCGTTGGTGTAGTGGCGGTGGCGGGATCCGGCGTTGAGTGTCGGCGGAGTGCCGGCCAGCGGTGTGACGACAGCCGTGGTTTAGGGGAGGGAGGAGGAAGCCATGGTTTAGGGGAGGGAGGAGGAGGCCATGGTTTGCAGCGTCAAGGTGCAGAGGCGGGCGGTATGGTGGCGGCGGGCGCTGTGGAGGCGGGGTGGTGGCGGAGACCTAATCTGGATGATTGGGGAATTTTGCCTCGTGTGCTATCCAGGCGAGGGGATAAGGCAAGGAGGGTTTTGGATGGCTTGAGCGGGAGGCGGGGAGGGGCCCATGTGTCGGCGACAAGGAGAGCGCGGGAGAGAGCGCGGGTGCGGCCGTGAAAAATTGGGCTGACGCATGGGCCCGATTTGTCGGTGGCATGTGACATGTGGGTCCAGATGTTCATCAGCTCCCACCATTTGTTCAAACGTTTTGTTTTTTAAATCTGTGGCAAAATCTTGTAACAAGTTTTTCTCCTACATACTACCTCCAAATCAGACGGTTTTTTTTTCTAAAAATTTCTAAAATCATGATGTATCAAAATATTGAGTTGTATTCGCTTATATTTTTATGGTGCAAAGTTTGATCAAAGGAACAAGTTCAACTTTTAAAATTTGCAACTTCAAACCAAAATTTGAACCTCCAAATCATTTCATCTGTAAAAGTCATGAATACAAGAGTTGAACAACTCATCAAGAGCAACAATTCTTATTTTGGTCATTCGGTCATCCGACAAAGTGACGATAATTTTGTTCACAAAAAATACATGTCTCACCTCTAGTTCATGAAACCCTAACTTAGATTATAGGATTTTTGAACTATTTTACTATCACTTTGTCGGATGGACAAATGACCAAAATAAGAATTGTTGCTCTTGATGAGTTGTTCAACTCTTGTATTCATGACTTTTACAGATGAAATAATTTGGAGGTTCAAATTTTGGTTTGAAGTTGCAAATTTTAAAAGTTGAACTTGTTCCTTTGATCAAACTTTGCACCATAAAAATATAAGCGAATACAACTCAATATTTTGATACATCATGATTTTAGAAATTTTTAGAAAAAAAAACCGTCTGATTTGGAGGTAGTATGTAGGAGAAAAACTTGTTACAAGATTTTGCCACAGATTTAAAAAACAAAACGTTTGAACAAATGGTGGGAGCTGATGAACATCTGGACCCACATGTCATTGAAACGATGGTCCACTTGGCACTAGAGTAAATAAGACCTGGCCCCACATGTCATATGTAGAAGGGTACTTCACTTGTGCTGAGAGTGTGGCCGGTCTGCCACTGTCGCCGGCCACCCCTCCAACCGTACCAGTCGCCGGCAGCGACCTCCACCTCCAGCCATGCCACCCCAATGCCCTTCTCAGTAGCAGATTCTTCGCCCTCCTCTGATCTACAGGCACTGCCCCATCCTTCACCTGCGAGCTGCCTCCCCTCCCTTCACCTGCTTGGTACCGGCGACGAGGCAATGGTGGACACTGGTGGGCCAACTCGTGGTGGTGCTTGGCTGGCTAGCTGAGCTACTCATCTTCACAGAAGCACCCACCAAGACGTCACAAACCCCCCCACCAGTGTCGAGCTTGGCCGTCCAAGGCAAGGTGGATCTGCATTTGCTAAAATAATAAAAGGTGAGCTCAGTGAAGCAGAGTGTTCCCCTTTTCATTTTTTTGCATTTTTTTTTACTTGTTTGCACCTACATACTTGCAGATCTAGATGGATAGAAGTTGGATTTATAACACAAAACGGTTTTCACCGGAGTTTATGTCTGGTGTTCAACAATTCATGGAACATGTGAGAGGTAGATATGGTCCAGATGAGGAAATCAAGTGTCCATGCCGAAAATGCCTGAACCAGAAAGAAATAAGTCAAGATGGTGTACAAGAACATATCGAACTCAATGGTATGTCTAAGTGCTATACTAGGTGGATTCACCATGGAGAGGAAGATCTTGATGTTGGTCAAGATGATGATGGAGAAGTTGCTGTTGTACCTGAAGATATGCCATGGGATGGAAATGAACAGTCAACACTTGATGAGGAAGGACAAGTTGAACATGTCATAGAAGATAGTGCACGGGGAGTTCAGGGGATCATTGAAGATTTGCATGCGGCAGCAAGCCATGGCTTTGGCGGTAACTTATATAAAGAAATCATGGAAGAGGCAAGGCGTGAACTTTATCCAGGTTGCACCGAGGAGTCTAGGCTTACTTTCATTATTAAGCTGCTGCATATAAAAGTGTACAATCGGATAACAACATCTGGGTTTGATGCATTCCTTGCATTGCTTTCATCATCTTTGAAGAATGTGCCCGGCCTTCCTAAGTCATATAATGAAATGAAAGCCCTGCTTCGGAAGCTTGGTTTTGGTTATGTGTCTATTGATGTGTGCAAGTATGATTGTGCCTTATTTTGGAAAGACCATGAAGCCGATGAGCATTGCCCAGTTTGTGGATTCACAAGATGGAAAGTGAACAAGGAAGGCAGAAAGAAAGTTCCTCACAAGGTCCTTCGTTACTTTCCAATTATTCCACGCCTACAAAGGCTATTTATGTCAAAGCAACGGGCACAATATGCAAGATGGCACAAGGGAGGAACAATGTTTGGACTAAAAACACATGACTGTCATATACTGCTTCAGCGTATTTTACCAGCTGCCCTTCGTGGTTTGGTGCGCAAAGATGTATATGAAGTAATAGCTGAATTAGGAAGGTTTTTCAGACAACTTTGCTCAAAAACTTTAAAGGTAGATGCACTACACCAGATGAAGGAAGATATTGTCATTATCCTTTGCAAGTTGGAGAAAATTTATCCTCCTGCATTCTTCGATGTTATGGTTCACCTAGCAGTACACTTACCAGATGAGGCACTCCTTAGGGGACCGGTTCAATATGGGTGGATGTATCCCATTGAGAGAAGATTGGGTACCTTTAAGCGTTTCATCCGAAACAAAGCAAGACCAGAAGGATGTATTGCAGAGGCATACACTGCCTATGAGTGTATGACCCAGTGCTCAACATATTTCAGTGACATTATTAATAGGTTCACTAGGCCAGAGAGAAACTTAGATGGAGAACATAACATGTCACTGAATGGTTACTCTATTTTTTCACATGGTGTTAACCTGCTGGGTGCTTCAAATTTACATTACGAAGAAAAAGACTATGACTCAATGGTTTGGTTTGTTTTAAATAATTGTGACGAGGTTGATGAATACAAAGAGTGAGTAATTGCTATAATGTCATTGCATATAACCTTATTCAATAATTAATGGTGTCACAAAAACTTATTAAGTTATTCCTTTATTGCAGCTTGTACAGGGAAGAATTAGAACACCAACAAGTCAATGATATTGAAAAAGTGATGTCAAAACAATTCGCTGCATGGTTCGAGAAACATGTGCGTGCAACTAAAGAACCTTTGACTGAAAGATTCATGATTGAATATATTTTCAATGTAACTAATTCTCTTTTTTTTGCAACCTGTAGATCACCAGATTGAAATGCCAAGGCACAACTCACATTGATGAAGACCTATACTCACTTGCATGTCGGCCGATCAACCGTGTGCGTTCATACACAGCATGTGTAATCAATGGGGTAAGGTACCACACTAAGGCTCGTGAGGAACATAGGAAGACACAAAACTCCACCATAAAAACTGGAGGTACTCACACAGATGGCACAATTGACTTCTATGGCACAATCACAGACATTATTGAGTTGACTTATGCTAAGAACAGCAAAGGAAATAGGACTGTTATCTTATTGCGGTGTGAATGGTACAATCTTGAGGGAAGGGCATACAAGATGAAAGATGATGGTTATTTCAAGAGTATTAACATCCAAGGCCGATGGTATAAGAATGACCCTTTCATTCTAGCCACAGAAGCTGAACAAGTATTTTTCTTGGAAGATACAAAGTTAGGTCCATCCTGGAGAGTGGTACAAGATTTTGGCCACCGACATATTTTTAATGTTGAAGAGTCCAACACAAACCAACCAATCCATGAACAAGTCCAGATGAGATGTCAGGAGGCATACCAAGAGGAGAATACTTCTTCCAGAGATGGTATAGTTGGGGACATTTATCCTGAATTGGATTTGCTGCACATGGATCAACCAGGCAGCCCTGTCAGTAGAGACCTTGTCGAGAGCATCCGTCGACAGGAACATATACTTCACGGTGAGGAAACATACGACGAAGATGAAGATGACGAAGATGAAACCTTCCTTGAGTACCATAGTCCAGATGAAGGAAATATGTCTGATGAAGACATTGATGATGACTAAACTTTGCATTTCTGAACATTTTTGTGAACCATCTACTTGTATTTGTGATTTTGTTGTAACTTGGAACAATGAATTTCTTTAAGTGCCTTATTCTGGTGTAAGACATTATATTTCATTCATGGTGCAAGTTACTCAGGCTATAATGCTTCTCATAATTCATGGACATGATATATGTATACACTGCTGCCTAGAAAACATGCTGCAAGTTTTTATGACCACAAGAGAATGTCTTGCAAAGTAAAGCATTTGTCATAGTATATACATGCTGCCAACATTTCATCCCACACAGGTGATATATTCATGCACACAACTTTGTGACCACAGAACCATGTCAGGGAAAGTACAAAATTTGTCATAATATGTATATGATGGAACTTACATACAGGCTGCAAATATTTCAACCCACACAACTTTCACATCACAGCATAATGGATCTTTATTTCAAACATAACAAGTGCACATACATCACACCATGTTACACAAGTGATGTCCAAGAGCAGAAAGGCCCATATTTCATAGCAAGTGCACATACATCCACCACTCAACAGGTTCACTACAACATGTTCTTCAACACTACAGCATGCACTACATGTCGCCTACTTCAACACAAAAGCTACAACGAAGAAGATGGCCAATACTAGGAATACTGTTACATTTAGACATCCACACACTAGACAAATGCAGCTTCCCATGCCTTCACTGTTCTTGACAACAATTTCCTTCAAATTGTTCAGATTGTGCTCCAAGCTCTCAATTTTTCCCATGAGCTCTGGAACTTCTCCCGTCGAAACTGCTGCAATGGTCGAGGTAGCTGGCGGTAGATATCCATTATCACGAAGGAAGACCACATATTCTTCCTCGAACCAATACCGACTACATGTTGCCTGCATCCAAAATTCAAGCGCATCATCACATCCCTGCAATCTGGGCACTTGAAATTTGGGTATGCAAATTCAACCAATTCACTAACATTTGTATAGGTCTTCCTGGGGCACTTGAAATATCTCTTTCCAATGTTATTGGAGTAGATGGTAGTCGCAGCAAACACCCTCACATCCCTGCAATCCGGGCACATTATCAACGGCAACCCAGTCACATCATCGATCGGCGCCTCCAGATCGACACCAGTAGGCACCGTGCCTGCAGCAACAACAGCTAGAGGTCTGGGTTGCATGGCATCCCTTGATGCGCTTGGCCGCCGAGTACGAACAGTAGACGATGAGGCCTCTGACATTATACCTGATTGATGCAGATGCAGCTGATTAGCCATTTCACATCGCATTGACCAATAGCTATTGAACACTACAAAGAAGAACGGGGAGGGGATCAGGGAGCCACTGTCGACCAAATGGAGGGGGTGGGTCGGGGATTGACGGTGCCACTACCCACCATGTGCCACCGAGTACCAACCTGATGCAGTCACGACGTTGACCGGGGATCCGCACTCACCGGCTTGCCTCACTGCGGATCTCGCGCTCCCTCCGCCAACTGCGCCGCACCGTCAGCTGGGGAAAGGGGAGCCTGCACCGCCCTGCAGCCGTGCTGCGCCCACACGCCACCACGCGCCCACCGCTCACCCAGAGGACACCCACCGCTCGCCACCTGCCGCTCGCCGCTGTCCGCCTGCCGTTCGCCGCCGTCTTCGGTCTGGTCGGGCACGGATGGGGAATGGGGAAAATGGAATGGTCAACCGAGCGGACAGGGTCCACCTGCCATGGAGTATACGGACGTTGGGGCAAGTTTATTTTTTGTAATGACATAAGGTGACGCACCCAAACAGTCACATAAAGAAAATAGATCGCGTCACAAAATGAAGTCGTCAGACTAGCTCCAGGCGCCTAACTAACTGTGACGAAACTTTGTGCCTATTGTGACATAAAAAGTTCTGTCATCACAAATGTTTCCTCGGCTCATGAGTTTATGACGACACAAAAAACTGCGTCACAATATGTCAACATTATAAGACAAAACTAGGACCCGTCATGAGGAGTTTTGTCATAAAAAACAAGATTTCTTGTAGTGATTGGATGAAGGATCATGATGTTCTTATTGACACTAGCACCCGTACTATCATGTTGAGAGAACCCATAGGAGGGAATGCTTTTCTAGTCCCACTCTCCCACGATTTCGAACCCCAACATTTAGCCTGTGCTATCCAAACCACCACCATATGTGATATCCCCGTGGTTTGTGAGTTTCCAGATGTATTCCCAGAAGAATTACCAGGTTTACCCTCGGATAGGGAAGTGGAATTTAAGATTGAATTAGTGCCAGGTACCGCACCCATATCTAGAAGGCCCTATAGAATGCCACCCAATGAGTTAGCAGAACTTAAGGTTCAATTGCAAGATCTATTGGACAAAGGTCTTATCCAATCTAGCTCATCTCCGTGGGGATGCCCAGCATTGTTTGTGAAAAAGAAGGATAAGTCACTGAGAATGTGTGTAGATTATAGACCACTTAATGCTGTGACCATCAAGAACAAATATCCGTTACCCCGCATCGACATCTTGTTCGATCAGCTAGCGAAGGCGAAGGTATTCTCCAAAATTGACTTGAGATCAGGTTATCATCAGATAAAGATCAGACCAGAGGATATACCTAAAACTGCTTTCTCTACTAGGTACGGCTTATACGAGTATTTGGTTATGTCTTTCGGACTAATAAATGCTCCAGCCTATTTCATGTACCTCATGAACTCGGTATTCATGCCGGAACTTGATAAGTTCATGGTCATGTTTATCGATGACATATTGATTTATTCAGAAAATGAGTCAGATCATGAAGAGCATCTGAGGATTGTCCTATCTAGATTGAGAGAGCATAAGCTATATGCCAAGTTTAGCAAATGTGAATTTTGGATGAGCAAAGTACCTTTCTTAGGTCACATTTTATCAAGAGATGGAATCTCAGTAGACCCATCAAAAGTACAAGAGGTCATGGATTGGAAAGCCCCAACTTTGGTTCATGAAGTTCGGAGTTTTCTAGGGTTAGCAGGGTACTATCGTCGGTTTATTCTAGACTTCTCAAAGATAGCTAAGCCTATGACCAGACTACTTCAGAAAGATGAGAAGTACAAATGGACACCAGAATGTGAAATAGCTTTTCACACCCTCAGAACTTTGTTGACTACAGCGCCTGTGCTAGCACAACCAGACATTGAAAAGCCTTTTGATGTATTTTGTGATGCATCAGGAATAGGTTTGGGATGTGTGCTTATGCAAGAAGGGAGAGTAATTGCATATGCCTCTCGGCAATTGAGAAAACATGAAGTCAACTACCCTACACATGATTTGGAACTGGCAACCGTTGTTCATGCATTAAAGATATGGAGACATTACTTGTTGGGTAATGTATATCATATCTATACTGACCACAAAAGCCTCAAGTATATCTTTACCCAGCCAGAGCTAAACATGAGACAACGAAGATGGTTAGAATTGATTAAGGACTATAATTTGGAAGTGCATTACCATCCAGGTAAAGCTAATGTAGTAGCCGATGCACTTAGTCGGAAGTCCCATTGCAACACTATGGAGGCACTATTGGAAGATGGATTCAACTTGCTACATCCTGCTGTACTACACAATATCACAATCAGTTGTTCGCCTGAGGGCAAAATCATAGAGCTACAGCAGACAGATGTAGGAATAAGCCACATCAAGAGAAAAATGCAAGAGCAGGAAACCAAACATTTTAGATTGGACGAAAGAGGTGTATTATGGTTTGAGGACCAGCTAGTGGTACCAAAAGACCGTGAGCTAAGGAATCAAATCTTAGAGGAAGCTCACTCGTCCAAATTGTCTATCCATCCAGGTAGTAGTAAGATGTATCAAGATCTAAGAACCCATTTTTGGTGGACCAAGATGAAGAAAGAGATCGCAGCCTATGTTGCTAGGTGTGATAACTGTAGTAGAGTGAAAGCCGTCCATATGAAAACCACTGGATTACTTCAGCCATTGCCTATTCTAGGATGGAAATGGGAGGAAATCAGCATGGACTTTATCATAGGCCTTCCAACGATGCCACAAGGTCACGATTCAATCTAGGTCATTGTTAATCGTCTCACCAAGTCAGCACACTTTATACCCGTGAACACGTGGTATATAGTTGGGAAATACGCTGAGATATATGTATCCCAGATCGTGAGATTGCATGGAGTACCTAGGACCATCATCTCAGATAGAGGACCATAGTTCATAGCTCATTTTTGGGAGCACTTACACCAGGCTTTGGGAACCAAGCTAATTAGAAGTTCAGCTTATCATCCGCAAACTTCAGGACAGACAGAGCGAGTGAACCAAATCCTAGAAGATTTACTTAGAGCTTGTGTTATATCTTCAAAAGGTTCATGGGAGAAATGGTTACCTTTAGCTGAATTCTCCTATAACAACAGTTATCAAGCGAGTATCAAAATAGCTCCATTTGAAGCCTTGTATGGTAGAAAGTGTAGAACTCCATTGAATTGGATTGAGCCCAGTGAAAGGAGATACTTTGGTATTGATTTTGTCAATGAAGCCGAAGAACAAGTACATATCATCCAACAACACATGAAGGCAGCTCAATCAAGACAGAAGAGTTATGCCGACAGGAGAAGAAGACCACTGACTTTTGAAGTGGGTGACTATGTATACTTGAGAGTATCACCCATGAAAGGTGTGAAAAGATTTGGGATGAAAAAGAAGCTTTCACCAAGATATGTAGGGCCATACAAAATTTTGGAACAAAAAGGAAATGTTGTGTATAAGCTACAACTACCAGTAGAGATGAGTGCAATCTTTGATGTGTTCCATGTTTCTCAGCTAAAGAAATGTCTTCGAGTACCAGAAGAAGCTATTGCACCCACCAACGTGCAGCTTCAATCGGATTTGACCTATGAAGAAAAGCCAATTAGAGTATTAGAAGAGATGGAGAGTGACAAGAAGTAAGATTATTAAGTTCTATAAGGTGGTGTGGAACAATCATAGTGAACAAGATGCTACGTGGGAAAGAGAAGATTATCTGCGAGAAGTTTATCCCGCCTTTTTCCAAGAATGGTAGGTCTTGCAAATCTCGGGACGAGATTTTTATAATGGGGAGGGGCTGTAACACCTCAGGTGTTAGCCTTGCATAACTTGACTTGCATAACATGAGCATGAGCATCAAGCATTCATAAATCATCATTTACAATTGAAACATTTGATCGAAACATATGAAACATTGCTTGTTATCTCGTGTTTCTTGGAACATATGCATATGATCATGTGCAAATGAATGCAAGTGGGTAATGCTAGTCACTAAAACACCTTAGCTACACTTAGGTTAACAAAAGGAACCTTGTTCATGAAGGTCACCTTTCATGATCAAGCACTTAAGTAATATTACATGTGTTGACCTAGATAGCTCTATGAGTGACCACTGCATAAAATGATTGAATGACCTTGAAAATTTCTTAAACATGCTTAGGATATCATCATGAACAACTTTGGTATTTAAGGCTAGGGCTAGTTTGGTCATTTAGCCATGGTTTGAGTATGTATCATGATTTCAGAGTGACATGTTTGACTAAAGTTGAACTAGGTGTTAGAGACCTTGCATGGAGGAGTTCACTAAAGCAAAGTTGTAGTGTTTGACATAAGGAACAACTTTTATTTTTGGGTCAGGGACTGATTTAGCTTCTAACATGCTTGAATGGGTCCCACAAAAACCAGCAAAATCTAGCTTTCAACACTTAACGCATTTTTCTAAGTCTAGGTTCACTGACCGACTGTCAGGCCAACATTGAGCACGATTTTTTCTCTGTTTCTGTTGCGAATTAGAACAAGTGCCTTGAACCAAAGTTGTAGCTGGTACATAGGACTACATAAGTTGTGTAGATCGTTTGCACGTTGGAGCTTTGGTTTAGCAGATAAATCATCGTCAACTCACGCTGTCAGGCGGCCATCGCGTTTCTGACGAACTGAATCAAATCCGGCACGTTGGCTTCGGTGGCCGACCACTGGCAGAGCTTGCGCACCGTGTGTCCGCGGCGATGGCCGCGCGTCGCCATTACTCTGTCCGGTCAGGCCACGATGCGCCTGGGCACGGCCTTAACCCCGCCAGCGTTTGCCCGAGCCGTTCGTGCCCTCAGTTTCGCTTTCTCACTCCTCCTTCGCCCACAGCGTAGCCGCCAAGCTCCCGCAGCACCGAGCAATTCCGCCGTTGTCTCGCGTGTGCTACGTCGCACCACAACCGCCTCCATCTCGCCCATAGCTACGCTGTACCTCCCTCCACCACCACGACGTGTTGATTGCTTCTATTGTGCCTTGGTGAGGGCGTATTTCCTTTTTCCCTCCTATCGGAACCTCGACCGCCATGGCCGCCTCCACGGCAAGCTTGACACTGTTCGGCTCGCACGCGCTTCCCTTTCGATTTTGAGCGTTAGCATTTGGTTAGGATGGGTATTAGCCGGTGCTATGGTGTCACCTCCATTGGTGGTCCCACCGTCATGGAACATGACAACCCGTGTCGCCGCGTTCTAACCTCCGCGCCACCGCGCCGTAGCCATGCGTCGTTGAAGCTTTACGTGGAGCATTTGTTGTTGAAATAGAGTCGCTAGGTCACCATGGTACCGTTGCGCGCCTCGCCTAGCTTTCCCATGGCCGGAGATGGCCGGCACAGCTTTAAGCAGCGCCGCTGTGCCGCCATCACCGACGACGAGCATGCTCCACCCACCCTCACCCGCCACCACCTAGGTCGTTCGACGCGCGCTGCTCAGTAGAGTGTGTCGTGAAGATCTCACCGTCGGCGAAGCTCGCCGTCGACGAGCCATAGCCGCGCAGTACCAAGCAGCGCCGCCGCCCTGTTTCGTGTCACTGACGCGTGGGGTCCCCTGACCAGCGGGTCCCACTGGTCAGCGACAGCAGTATTGAGGGCTGGTTCAAATATTCCAGATTTTGATTTGTTTTGTGAATTTTGTATCTTCAGTTTGGTAGCTCCTAAAATTTTGAAATAAATATGGTTGTGTTGCTTAGGAAGTGTAGTATTTAAGAAAAATATGTTCTTGGCTTCAACAGTAGAAATTTCTGGAGATTTAAATAAGGATTTGAAATGTGCTTTTGAATGCATTCAAATTTATTTATTTTATATCTAGAGTTCCTGTGCTTCAAAAATTATGAAATTTTTGTGGTAAGCTAGTCTTAGCATATATGAACTCTGGTAAAAATTTGAAGACCAGTGCATGTGTAGAATTATAGTTATAGATTTTTCTTTTATGGCTAGTCAATCCTTGCAAGAATTTTCATAAATTATTTGTGAGTCCAAAATTCATGAAATTTGTTGGAGGTAATCCTAGTACCATATATATGTTAAGAAAAATAGGAAATCTATTGCTTGACACTTTTCAATAGGATTTTCCATTTATGCTATTTCAAGCCTTGCTGCCTTATCATTTTTGTATAGGATGTTCTACTTGGTAAAATGACATGAAAGTTTTATAGTAGTCCTTTGATAGCATTAGTAAGGCACTGTAAATTTTTGAGAATTTAATAAGTATGTCTGATATAGGTTTAGTATTTAACCTAGATATCTAAATAAAATAATAAAGGTAATTAAATAAATAGTTTGGGCTTCACCATTATATTATATTAAATGTATTTGGTATGCTTAAACTGTTGGTAGATTCTATGTTGTCAAATTTTGAATGATTACATGAAGTAGAAGTATTATTACTTTATATTGCATGTTAAATAGTTTCCGGACTAATTCTAGAGTGTGATGAGCTGCATGTTGAAACTGATGTGTACTATAAAAATGGTTAATAACAAAGTTGTAGAGAATTTGATAAGCTTTCCAGAAAGTCCAGGATCACTGTTTTTGGATTAATAGAACTCCAGTTATGAGTGAAACAAGTAGCTACTGTTTGTGGCATAGTCGATGCATTGTAGAAGTAGTTAAGTAATAATCGAGAAGAGATATGCACCTACTCAATCAACGTGATGCACTTGTTAACATATATGCATTCGTAATACTTATGCCATACTCATGCATCTAGGATCGGAGGAAGAGATCACGTTGCTGGAATTCGAAGAAGCAGAGGAAGGGAACCAGCAGGAGGATCCGCAAGCCGCAGCTCCCGAAGGCATGGAGCAGAACCCTGAAGAGCTTCCGGAGTGCCCTGACCATTGCCCTACTTCCTTTCTATGAGGCAAGCCCTAGAGCATTATAAGTCTCCTAGTAATTTACAAATATTTACTTACGTACTTATGATTGATGTATTAGGTTATAAGAGTTGAATGAAACCACTTGATGCATATAAATTCCTTGTCCCGATATTAACCCTTTAACCGATATAGGTCCTGGATCGAATATATGCTTAGCCATGCTTAGACTGGTAGAAGTCGGGTGATGTCCTGTCACCTGCGAGATGTAGGTGTATACCGGAGCACGGTTGGCTATATCTGCTATCGTGGAACAGAACCATGAGGTAAAAATAAATTGAGATCAGACGGGAAGTCGATAGAGAAGCAACAAGGCATGGAGGTCTTGGGTGTGGATTTATCCCCGTCTGTGTCGATTAAGGACCGTACCGTTGTTGGCGCTTCTAACAAGATTGAACGCATGCCTCTCACTTAGCTGGCCGGATAACTCGTTCCGACCATGAAGGCAAGTAATTCAACTCAGGCCGGGAACCATTCTATTGTGTGCTCCTTCCGGGGAACGATCAGACTGAGCCCAAGGGCAGGCTTGGCCTGAGCATCCTAGCATCTGGTGTTCCAGATTGTGTGGTGCGGTACGGACCCGTGAAATGTGTACCTGAGTTGTACCAAAGGTGACCTAAGACTATCGTGGCTGGTAGATCTAGGTTTGTGTTAGGAATAAATTCCCAGCTGGTAGAAATCGATTCGAATTGCCGTCTCTCCCGGATAGTGAGAAACTTGACTAGTCCCAACATCGTAGCAACTATATTATGAAACATGATGGTTCAGATGAATATGGAATTACAATACCTGCTATGGTTACTATTATATGCTTCTAAATGATATACCACATGTTTGGCACAGGATAGTTGCTAATCTAGAAATGGATAGTTATAATTAACTTGATAAAGGAATCATAATTGTACAATGGGTAATTGCCTTTTACGCAAAATGTTGTCAAGTTACGTCCACTTATACAGCCTTGCATAATCCTTGGAGTTATTTTATTTCTGGTTCATGACGGGTAAGTCTAGCTGAGTACCTTCTCGTACTCAAGGTTTATTTTCCCATTGGTGCAGATGGCACTGTGTATCATGGTTATTACAAGAGTTGCTTCTATCCCGCCGTGGATGAGGAGTAAGCCTTGGGCAGGCTTCTTTAGTAATTCCTATGTTTGCTTTTGTGGACCGTGATCTGGCTTGGCACTGTATCAAACTATGTTGGAACTTTATCTTCGAACTTATTTGCTTCTGCTTTAATTATCAAACTGGGTTTGTAATAACTTTTATTCATACTCTGATGATGAAAAGTATCTGTGAACTTTATGTAATATGTGGCATGTATGTTGAATCATGTATGATCTTGGTTGTTGTAAATCGTTTATCGAGACCCGTCGTGGTACTCGACGGACTACTGGGTTTATATGGGTTCAAGTATGACAGTGCGACCGCTTGCGGATTGCCATTGTACTTGTATTCTTATAAATTGGTCGGTTCTGTGACAATTACCCTGTCCGCGGTTTCTCACAACCAGAGGGGCTGAGCTAACGTCGCTTGCCTTGATGGCTCAGGCTCGAGTGACGCGCTCGGTGAGCTCACTAACGGGCATGTTCGAGTGAAATTTGAGTCCATCATTCATGACGGGGTCGGCATAGCCCTCATGTGGCATTCCACTGCTCCTTAAGCTATAACCTGACAGATGCCTAGGTCATTCCGGAGACCAACCCAGGTGGCCCGCTGGCATCCCCTCGATGGAGATTCTATGGGTTTGGCGAGGTCAGGATCGAATGAGAAGGTTGAGATGACCCTGTCTGCTTTGGGGCAGACCAAGCGAGGGCCGCTCAGGGCTCATCTATGTTTTCTCCCCTGGCTCTTTTGACGCGAGGCAGCCTCAAGATCTTTGTGGGCCGGCCTATGAACCCCGGTCGGTCGTTGCTCATGTTAAATGAGGCAACTATCGCTTCATGACGCAACACAGAGTGTTGTGATGCATTTGACTGCATATGCAATGCTTTTGATGTATGGAATGAATGAATATGTGCATGGATGAATGCATGTTTATATAAAGAAATAGTGGAGGTTGGTAACGTTAACTTGATGACTCGAGTGATGGGGTTTGAGGAGCGCCTATCGGATATGTCCGACCGAGATCCATGCTCGTCGTTCATGATAGAGTTGGCATGGCTTGTATGGGGCATCCCTCTGCTCCATACCTGTCTCTCGACGTTCACCTAAGCCATCCGATAGACTTAGGAAGCCCGTTGGTCTCACCTGGCGGAGATCTCGTCGCTTGGGCCTTTCTAAGTCCCGCCTGGGAAGGCGGAGGGCCGCCTGCGTGCAGTGGCGCCTTGTTTCTCACGCTCGGCATGCGGTAGTGATGGGCCATACCTAGTCCATTTCTTGTCTGATCAGGTGTCGTTCTGTTGGGCAGGGTGCGTCCCATCGGTCAGGGCGCGTCCCATCGTATCCCATTTGTATTGAATGCTGGAAGGGAGTGGGTTTTTCGCCCCCGTCGTTTCGCCTTTCCTCGATCGCCGCGCCTTTCCTAACTGCTATGCCTCTTTCTTTAAGTAGGGGAAGGGAGAGGCTTTTTGCCTCATTTTTTCTCCCATTCCTCATCTGCCGTCTCTTCTCTTTCTTCCTTCTCACCAAGAGCGTCTGAGTAACGCGGTGGTTCCTAGGAGAGAAAAGGGGAGAGCGAGGGAAAGGAGAAAACTCATAGATCCATTCGTGAACCTGGAGCAAAATGTTGGGCTAGAGGTCATCCATCATGAGGGAGTCAGTGCTGGATGCCTTCGCCAAGAAGGGGTTTCTGCCGCCGAAAGAGGTGGCGCACTAGAGGGCTCTTGGGAGGGAGGATTTCCTACAACCTCAGGCCGATGAGGTTGTTTCCTTCCTCGCCTTCCATGAGCACGGGTTAGGATATCCCACGCACTAGTTCTTGCCCAGGCTCCTCAATTAGTGGGGTCTGGAGCTACAACACCTCAATCTGACTAGGGTGTTGCATATCGCCGGCTTCGTCACCGTGTGCGAGGCCTTCCTCAGGATGGTGCCGCACGTTGACTTCTTCTAGCAGATGTTCTTTGGGCGAGCTTTGTTGGAGGGGAAGCCGCTCATGATCGCACTGGTGGGGGGCTTCGCACTGTAGAAGAAACCGAGCGTGGGAGGCTCATACCTCGTGTATATCCCCTACGATTCCAATCGGGGGTGGCACAGGGAATGGTTCTACATCAGGAACCCAATGGAGGTGCCATTCCTTCCTTTCACTAGCAGGAGGTAGGAGAGGCTAGACTGCTGGTCATGGGGCCTCGCTAGTCAGTAGAAGAAGAAGGTGGAGATTATTGAGGCAAAGCTCTAGAAGCTCATACGGTGCGGCCTTGATGGTGTGCGGGTGTTCCACACCCTCTTCCGCCGTCAGGTCGCTTTGCTAGCGGAGAGGACATGGCCAATGTGGCAACGGCCCAACGGACCCTGATCATGCGTCACTGGAGGACCTATCGAACGATGAGGTCTAGAGTCACCTCGATCGGGTGCTGTAGCTAAGGCCTAAAGAGAACCTCGACGGAAAGCCCGGACCTCTCAACTCCACGATGGTGTCCAAATTGGTATGCTCCTGTCTCTCTACTCCGTGCTCTTTTCTTCTTTGCTCTCTTGTTTTTTTTTGATTTTGAGTCACCTGTTCGGTAGGGACTTGGAGTTTACAAGTCCCGGCCGCACCTTCCAAAGGGGTCGGAGGGCGCGGCCCGGTAGGCTACCCAGAAGGAGGTGGCGATTGAGAGGAAGAAGAAGAAAGCAGAGGAGGCTTGGCAGAAGCATGAGAAGGACATCGCCCGACGCGTGCGGGCCAGGGAAAATAGGAGCGACGTCAAGTCAGAGCTCGAGTTAGAGGACCCACAGAGGTGGGGGATGACATGATCTTCTCTGAGGAGGAGGAAAGCTGGGAGGTTATTGTGGCCTCGGCGAAGCGTTGCTATCCTACGGACGCATCCGCTGGTGGCGAGTAGGAGGCAGAGAGGCATGGCAGTGTTCCCTCGTTGGGGAAGCATGCTGTGAGCATGGACACCATCGGCGAACGGGAGGCAAAGCGGACGCGGTCACCACACCCTTCCGAGGCATCGCCGGCCTTGTCCCCGCCTATCATGGGCATGGTTGAGCATGCTAGATGATCAAAGGAGTGGGCTCACACCCACACATCGTCGGGACATGTGCCAACATGCATCTCATAGTGGGAGGATGCCCCGCCCATTGCTCCGATCGGTGTGCCCTGAGCCAAAGGTCATGGTGATTTGTGGGCTGAGCAGGAGCCGGTTGGGTCGACTCCGCCCCCAGTTGAAGTAAGGGGGCGGGAGTCACGTCTCAGGAGCGGTCCTCGCCCTGTGGGCCCATTAACATCGGGTCGGGGTTTTAGAGTCATACCGCTTACATCCTAGTATGCCTTTCTTTGTTTCTTTTCAATCTTGTTGTTGAGTTTTTTGGAGTGTGACTGACCTGTACTCTTTCGATAGCGGCCTGATGTTGACAGGGCTAAGCATCGCCCAACTCCCATGTGGGAGGATTGGAGGCCCACCTTGCAGCATGCCGTGGCGAGCGGCGGGGAGAGCAGGGTGGTCATGGTGGGTCCTTCCCTTCCGTGGGTGGCACCCATTGGGTTGGTCGCTAGTATGGCGGTAGCGGCGGCGATGGTGTTGGCGGCGATCCCAGTGGTGATGGCGGAGGCCACATCGGAGGTATCCCTTGCGAGCGCCCCTCCAATGGCTATGATAGAAGAAGAGAGGGAGAACGGTCTCCCTGCCTCGCCGGGCGAGGGGCCGCACGGCTCACCCTCCTAGACAAAGCTAGAGGTGCCGGGGAGAGATGCGGCCGGGACAGAGTCAGAACACCTGCTGGTGGCTCGTGAAACCGAGGTGGTCGAGATCCCCTCTAACGACAAAGCAGGTGATGAGGTGGAGCTATTGACGCCGTCATAGGAGCTAGCGGTGGTATGGTCGGAAGCTAGGCCCTCCAGCGGGCTGGAGGAGACTGACCTGGTGTAGCCCTACCCTGAGGACCCGACGAAGGTTCGGTTCATCCTTCAGGATTCGTAGGAGTGTCAGCTCTGGGACATCCTTAGGGGAAGAGGATTCTCCATGGAGTCCAATCTCGTCAAGCTATCGGTGAAGCTTAAGGAGGCCCAAGAGCGGGTTGAGTCAGTCCAGCTGTTGGTCAAGGTCAACCTACGCC